>NW_027103728.1:0-2753 GCF_902728285.1 Clytia hemisphaerica | reverse complement strand
AAAACTATTTTTCTTTGCTTAGTGGTATAAGAGAGGAAAAATTATTTTACAATCACCACTTCCAACTTTCATATTATTCCTATCTCTAAAGAAGGGTGTCAAAATGTCGAGATTAGACCAACTTACGGTAATAAGTATTTGTTCACTTTTTGCTATTTTATAGAACAATTTTATTTTAGCCAAAACAAACGACCTGATGTTTATGTCTCTCTCGTGTTCCTTTTGTTTAGACGGTCAGCGCGGCCCTTAAATTTCGCCAACAGTCGGTCTTTTTTTGTGAAATGCCGCTATTCTGTTGATTATGATTACGGAGATAATTAATTCTGGCAACTTTCTGAAAAAAGTTTAAAAATCATCTCCATTTTTGAAATGTAAACTGAGCAAGCCGTAGCGAAATTAAAGATGGCTGATGAAACAGCGATGAAAGTGAAAGAGAGAGTTTCATCGGTTGGTTCAAAACGCAGGAGAGAGGACGCAGGAGACAGGACACAGGATGCAGGTCATACAAACCTAAGACCGGAAAATTGTAACACACTCGTAACATATAATGTATAAAATGTTTCTAAAAACATTATACGCAATGGAAAATTATATATTATACAAAATACGCTATTTAAATGATTTTTAAATGACAAGCCATCAATCCTAAATATTGGCAAAATGACATTTAAATTATGTAAATGATGACGCTAGCACAAAATACAAGGTGTGTACATCAGTTTACAACAAAATGTTTTTTCATGCTCAATAGGATGCTGATGGTGCAAGTAGATATAGATTTTATATATTTTGAAAACATTAAATGCTCCAAAGAGCGTTTTAGAGATATGAAAATATGACATCATTTTCATCAAAAATAGAAGGAAATATTATATAATAAATACACCTTTGACGCTATTTTAGTCAATTTTTGTTATCATACCCAAGTGATGCGGAGATATAATGAGATATATATAGCGATGTGTGCTTTTCCTGTTTGGGGTTTAAAGATGAGATAAATTTTTTTAACACAGTATTTTGTGCATAACCCACTCTGACATTGAAAAAGATAACTGCTACAACATGGATTTAGTGTCTTACAGGTCCGTGTTATACACGGCACAAAATGCAAAAGCATGTGGCAAGCATGTGGATAGATTTTGACCTTTAAAAAGGTTCTAGACCAATAAAATACCTTCAGAATGATATTTCTAACAATTACAAGTGTATTTCAAACATTTTCTTTGTTTTTTACAGCAATTAAAGCTGACCTGTCAGCACTGACCTGCGTCCTGTGTCCTGCCTCCTGGATCCTGTGTCCTGCGTTTCGAACCAACCGGAGTTTCATTGATTTTTGATAATTTTTGATTATTGACATTTAAGAGGTGGGGTGGGGGTTTTCAAATTAGCGTCAATTTGACGTTAGTCGTGGGAAGAATCGATATGTGAGTAACCCCTAACTTTCACTGATAGCGCACCCTTTTTAACTTTTTTGTTTTCATTCAGAATGACCGGATGCCGATTGGAGAATTAGAGAACACCCGTCGCCTAACCGCCTATCACCTGGAGGGTAAACAAATAACGAGTGCGTAACTTGCCGCGCGAGTGACGTCAAACGCTCTATCGTTTTGCCTCTAATATGGTCTTCTTCGCTCCAGACATTTACGTACGTTCCACTGCAGATTTTTTTCATATTACGATTTGAAAGCCTATTGGTGCAAAAGAGAAATCATGTATTTTTTAATACGCCGTTCATTTACTCAAAACAAATGACTTTGGAGGTTCTGTGAAATGGTGGTTGGATTGCGTTCCCATGTTTTGTCAGATAGTCCCAAGTTAGAGCAGTTGACGGTACCGTGAGATGGGGTAACTTGCATCAGTGGAGGCTAACATGCATAGCCCTCAAATGAATGACCTGGCTGGTTATTAAAATACAAAGTTAAATCAAAACAAAAATGGTAGAGTAGAGCTGCGAGCGGAGCTGCGTAGTTCATTTGTTTTGAAATTTTGCAGCTTTGATTGGTCAGTCATTTGATGGCTACCAGTGGATACCCCTTGAAACCTACAACAAAAAAAGGTACCCCCTATATCCTGATAGAGGAAACAGTAAGGGCTGAAACTTTTTCTGGTGAGTCTAGGCTACCTATGAATTTCTTCCCTTGTATTTTGTAAAAGCTGCTAAGAAAATCTTTATTGTTTGGTGAAAAAATGCAATTTTAGCGATTTACCGCTTAAAACCTACAAAATAGTTTTCTTGAATAAGGAGAGGCCAATTTAATTTGTTGTTTTACAGCCCAAGCTACCCAAAAAAGAGGGTCAGTCTGTCAGCGAAAAAATAAGAATAAAATAAAAGTAGAATTCCACTTATAAAATCTCCTAAAATGACAGCAAAAACTACTACATTTTGACAAAAATGCCAAATATTGAATAAAAAGACACAAAAATGTCGAATTCATGGATAAAATGAAAAATTGAACTACCAAATTTTGAAAATTTGGCAGTTGCAAAGCAATGAAAATAAAAATGTATTACCAAAATTAATTTTATTTTGATTTTGATTTTTGGAGTTTTAGAGTCGGTCGGGCCCATAAAACAACTAATCAAATTGGTGTTGCCTAACTTTTTGTAAAATGGTCCTTTTGGTCTCAAATTTTGAACAGTGATTCACTGCAAAGTTACTAATGCTACAATTAGATCATTGGTACCTAAATAATTTCAAAACTGTACGTTAAAATTAAATTACACCTTAAAACCTACACTAATACACCTTAAAA